>NC_069502.1:753600712-753630712 GCF_027579735.1 Bombina bombina
TGAAAGCTAATCAGTTCTATATAAAAAAAAACATAATCTTTGTCAATTTACTGGATATAACCCAGATAATAACTCAACACTCAACCACCGAAATGTCTGAAAGCGCTTTTGTTCTGTTCGCTAACATTTTGACCTCATTACCTGTCTGCAAGTCCTTCTTACTTCAACACCTATGATAGCTGATTGGATAATATCTCATTTTCCATGTCTGATGGAAGTACATGCGACAGGCTCTGTAAATGATCTATTTTCAGATGTTTTGAAATAATGGAATGCAAATGGAAGAAGAAAAAGGCTATTTATTTCTGATTGAAATGTAAGTGCGTTTGAATGGAACTTGATTACTTGGAGTTCATCACTGAATATCACCTCTATGTAACGACAGAAAATAAGTGATAGTTTGAAGGAAATCTGCTTGCAAACCACTTCAAAGGGATAAGAAGCAATTTATAAAGTACATAGATAAAGTCATTGAAAGATTCTGACTTACATTAGCAAATAATGTCAATCAATATCTTTATGTGCAAGAATTTCTGGATATGTGGATATGTGGATATGTTTGCATAAGCATTATAAGAATGTTATACCCATAGCTACATAGATAAATAAGTGTGTCTAGTGTCCCATTCTAAAATATAGAAGCACATGCATGGCAAAGCCTTTGGATGTACCACAGTAAATATATAAAAAATAATAATCAAATTTATATGTGATATTTTTGTTGGTGAGTAAAGGGACATAAAGAAATCCAATGCACTACTGGGAACTAGCTGAACACATCTGATGAGCCAATGACAAGCAGCAAATATGTGCAGTCACCAAAGGATACCAAGAGTATCAACAAAGTAAATGTAATAATATAAGTGAATATAAAAGTGTCTTAAAGTTATATGCTCTATCTGAATCATGAAAAAGTATATATATTTGACTTGCATCTCACTTTAATATTTATTACTTTGATTACTTTATACCAGGTGTGCCAAAAAGGTAGATTGGGATCTACCTTTAGATCTCTAAATGCAGACCAGTGGATCACAATACTGTTGTGTGATTTCCCATTTCCCTGTTATATGAAGATCAATTTCACATGCAAGTTCATATTTTCCTATGTCTCTGTTTGTAGAATTTCCCTTAACATTCAGACACACCCACCAACTGTCCAGACACGCCCAACAACTGTCCAGACACGCCCAACAACTGTCCAGACACGCCCAACCACTGTCCAGACACGCCCGTCAACTGTCCAGACACGCCCGCCAACTGTCCAGACACGCCCGCCAACTGTCCAGACACTCCCATCAACTGTCCAGACACGCCCAACAACTGTCCAGAAACGCCCAACAACTGTCCAAAGTCCAGACGCACACAACTGTCCAGACGCGCCCAACAACTGTCCAGACACACCCACCAACCGACAAGATACACCCATAATCCCACACACTATCCACCTGTGACTGCCCCTGACATGACTTCACCAACATATCAGCAATGGTCCTCCTCAATCTCCGACAGTCCCTAGTACCTAGCCACAAATGTTGGGAGGTATGCTAAAGTATGGGAATCCCTCTTTTCTACATTTACTAGAGAAGATTCATATTCATGGTTTTAGTATGTCTTTCTTCATAGCAAGACAGAAGACATATTAAATTTGCTTCATTCTCTTGGTATCCTTCATTGAAAAGCATACCTAGGTAGGCTCAAGAGCAGCACTGCTGATTGGTGGCTGTGCATATATTCCTCATCACTGGATCAACCCATATGCTCAGCTAGCTATCATTAGTGCATTGCTGCTCCTGCAACAAAGGATATCAAATGAAGCAAATTTGACAATAGAAGTATATTGGAAATGTGTTTAAAATTGTATGCTCTATCTAAATCATGAAAAAAGGGTTGTATGTTCCTTTAAAGGGACAGTCAAGTCAAAATTAAACTTTCAAGATTCAGATAGGGCATGTGATTTTAAACAACTTTCCAATTTACTTTTATCTTTACATTTGCTTTGTTCTCTTGGTATTCTATGTTGAATGCTAAACCTAGGTAGGCTCATATGCAATTTCTTAGCCCTTGAAGGCCACCTCTAATTTTGAGAGTTTTTCACAGCTAGACAGTGCTAGTTCATGTGTGCCATACATAACATTGTGCTCACTCTCGTGAAGTTATTTATAAGTCAGCACTGATTGGATATTATTATTATTATTATCGGTTATTTGTAGAGCGCCAACAGATTCCGCAGCGCTAATACAAGTCTGTCAAAAGAACTGAAATAAGGGGACAGTTTGCAGAGGCTTAGATACAAGGTGATCACAGAGGTAAAAAGTTTATTAATATAATATATATGTTGGTTATGCAAAACTGGAGAATGGGTAATAAAGGGATTATCTATCTTCACCATATCTCCCTGCAAAGATTACATTTATGAAGCATTGAAAAGCCATTTATCATTGTAGAGTTGAAAGAAGATATTTATTAACATTCATTAAAAGGGACAGTCTACTCCATATTTTCTATTGTTTCAAAAAAATAGATAATCCCTTTATTCCCCATTCCCCAGTTTTGCATAACCAACATGATTATATTAATACACTTTTTACCTCTGTAATTAACTTGTATCTAAGCCTCTGCAGACTGCCCCTTTATCTCAGTGCTTTTGACAGACTTGCATTTTAGCCAGTCAGTGCTGATCATAAATAACTCCACAGGACTGAGCACAATTTTTAAAATCTATATGGCACGCATGAACTAATGCCCTCTAGCTCTGAAAAACAGTAAAAATGCACTGAAATAAGAGGTAACCTTCTAGAGCTTAGAAATTAGCATATGAGCCTACCTATGTTTAGCTTTAAATAAATAATACAAATAGAACAAACCAAATTTAATAATAAAATAAAAAGTTGCCCTATCTGAATTATGAAAGTTTTAATTTTGACAAGACTGTCCCTTTAAAGAAGAATTTATATACAGAAATGGATGAACTTAGGTAGTAAAGGGTAGGTCAATTTTTATTATTCAACGTAGTGTATGTAAAGGCCTTATTAATTGCTATATTTTCTATTTTGATAAGTTGTAAATAATATATCAATATTACTTTATGAAATAGGCCTTATTTTGTTCTTTTGCCAATGCATTTTATGAAGTAGGCGTCCATTTTGTGTCATGGTATTTAAAATTGATGAGTTTCAGTTGAACTTTTTTTTTCATTGTTATCTTTACGCACCACAGAGAGATGTTCAGCCGAAAGTTATATTAAAAATGAAAAGAGTGAAGTTCAAAGATTGTAATTATTCAAAGCATAGAGAGGCAATTTTCTTTATTACAATTCATTTTCTTCATATTAATATTTATTTTGCACTTGAAATTGCCATTTGTCTGCATGTTGCTGTAGGGCCTGCAGTACATTATAACTCAGGAGGAGTTCCTTGCAGGGTTCCACATATTGAGGTGGTTTAAAAAGGAATTTATCTTTAGAAAAAAATATTCCTGCTTCACAAGTGAATTACAATTGCTTAGGTTCCTCTCTGCTTTTTGCACTGTTGCCCTTAATTTTATAATGGAGATTTTTCCAAGTTCAACATTTGTCCTTCAACTGCTTCATTCTTTCATGAAGGAATAATGAAATAATTTTTTTTCCTTTCCCTGGCCTGTTAGGTATTTTTAGTTAATTTGCACATATCAGGGTAAAATTGCCTGCACTTTCAATGAAAAGCTGTAAACCATCATAGTATTTAAAGGTGGCTATACAAAAGCAAGGTTAATTTATTATATTCATTGAAACATTCTTATTCCACAATACCTATCATGTGGCCTAATGCCATATAACATGAATAACTAGCGAGTTTGGAAGCCATATTTGCACAATCTAGTCAAACAAAGTACCACATGTTTAAAAGTTTACAGTGAATGTAAACTTGAGCGTACTTGCTCAAGTCATAGGATAGAATTAAAAAAAGTAGTTAGACTTTCATTTATCAAATTGGTAATATATCCAGGTCTTCTAAGATTTTTACCTTATAATGCTATAACGATAAGCGCCATTCCTCCGCCCCCCATAGTCCTCAATTGACTGACAGATGATGAATCTGAAATCCACTAATCATTGTCCCCCCCCCCCCCCCCGGGTCATGACGTTTTTAGAAAGGGGAGAAACAACAATTAGTGAATTGCAGATTCGTCATCTGTCAATCAATTGAGGACTATGGTGGGCGGAGGAACGGCGCTTATCGTTATAGCATTAAAAAGGTAAAAATCTCAGAAGATCCGGATATATTACCAATTTGATTAATGAAAGTATCACTCATTTTTTAAATTCTATCCTATGACATAAGCGAGTAGTTTACATTCACTTTAATGAAACCAAGTGTAAAGAAATGTGTGGGGAAAAGAATGTAGTGCATCATTTGTGGGTTAAAATAAAGGATGGTTTTTTTTTTCTCCCTGGCTAAACATGTACCATTCATGCTCTGCAGACAAGAGCAAACCTCTAAACATTTGTGGCTAGTTATAAGGGTCTCTGGAGGTTAAGGGGGCGGTGTAAGGAGGGTGTAGGTTCATAGGTGGATAGTAAGAGGGATCATGGATGTGTGTGGATGGTCGTTAGGTATGTCTATGGGCGGAGCTAAGAAAAACTCTGCAAATTAGGACGTATGGGTGCCTCAGAGGGACAGAGCTTAGAAATAGGAACTGTCCCTCTCAAACAGGGACAGTTGTGAGGTCTGCAAATATATGTTAGAGGACCACATAGAATATTTTAGCTACATATATTGCTAGTTTTTTTATTAGAGGGGTGTGTGGTGTTGGTTCACCCATAATAAGGACTTGGCCTTCAACCAGGCCTTTTCATGTATAAAAAAAAAATGTATATCTTTGATTAGGCTTCTTTTCATTCGGCCAGATTACCAGTTTTGCGTTAGAAGCTATGCGGTGCTAACGAGCAGTTTTTTCTCACCGCTCACTTACCTGCAGCGCTAGTATTACAGGTTTTTACAAACCCGGCGTTTAAAGGCAAGAAGTGAGCGTTGAGCAAAATTGTGCTCCATACCGCACTCCAATACCAGCGCTGCTTAAGTCAGCAGTGAGCTGGTAGTACGTGCTCATGCATGATTTTCCCATAGGAATCAATGGGGAGAGCCGGCTGAGAAAAAGTTTAACACCTGCCAAAAAGCAGCGTAAAACTTAGTAACGGAGCGTAATTTATGTTTACACCTAACACCCTAACATGAACCCCGAGTCTAAACACCCCTAATCTTACACTTATTAACCCCTAATCTGCCTCCCCGACATCGTCGCCACCTACATTATACTTATTAACCCCTAATCTGCCGCTCCGGACACCGCCGCCACCTACATTATACTTATGAACCCCTAATCTGCTGCCCCTAACATTGCTGACACCTACATTATATTTATTAACCCCTAATCTCCCTCCCCCAATGTCGCCACAACCTATCTACACTTATTAACTAATCTGCCGCCCCCAACGTCGCCTCCACTATAATAAACATATTAACCCCTAAACCGCCACACTCCCGCCTCGCAAACATTAGTTAAATATTATTATCCCCTAATCTGCCGCCACCTACCTACATTTATTAACCCCTAATCTGCCGCCCCCAATGTCGCCGCCACTATACTAAATGTATTAACCCCTAAACCTAAGTCTAACCCTAACCCTAACACCCCCTAACTTAAATATAATTACCATAAATCTAAATAAAAATTAATATTATTACCTAAATAATTCCTATTTAAAACTAAATACTTACCTATAAAATAAACCCTAAGATAGCTACAATATAACTAATAGTTACATTGTAGCTATTTTAGGGTTTATTTTTATTTTACAGGCAAGTATTTATTTATTTTAGTTTAGTTTCATTTTGTTTTTATTGTTTGAAGTTCACAAAACTTGTACAAAATAAACATGTTGTTTCCACATGAACATAATAAATTACAAATCATAATCCTCCATATCTCTTATTGTATAGTTAGTTTAACAGTACATTATTTCTACTATTATACATGATATTAATTTTATTCATGTAGAACACAAAAACCTTATGAAAAAAGAAAACGAACCTCAACATTTTCTAGTTATTAAGTTCAAAAGGTACTAAAGAAAAAATATAATTTCTTATATATTTAAACTAAAGTTACTACCAACAGTTGGTTTAGCGTTTCACTAGTCCTACCTGTATTTTACCGTATTCTATAAACCATCTTTAATAAGACCAAGGAGGAGGGGGGGTTGGAACAAGTTGTTCAGGGGGAGAAAAAGAAAGAAATAAAAAAAAAAAAAAAAAAAAAAGGAGGGAGAGGGGAGGGGGGAGAGAGGCGGTATACACCGACGTGTTTCGATGATAATTATATGTTGTTTCTATATCTCCTAATAAATTCTAACCATTTATGTTCAAATCTATCTTGATGATTAATTCCCTGATTAAGGCTATCAATATGTTCTATTTGATATTGTGCATGAAGTAGGAAAGTTAAGTTGTTAATTGTGGGTTCCTTAGTGGCTTTCCAATTTTTTAAGATAAGATATCTACCTCCCAGGATTACTGTATTAATAAAATCAATATTAGGGACGTATTCCCCACGGTCTCTCAAATTAACCAAGAAAAAGATATGCTGTATCTCTATACGTATCTGTGTATTCAGTAATCTATTCATCCAGAACTGTACCCGCTGCCAATATTGCTGGATCTTGGGGCAACTCCAGAACATGTGGACCAGGTCGGCCCTGATGGAACTACATCGAGGGCACACATTTAAAACATTCCCGTACCATCTATTTAAGCTAGCTGGTGATATATACATGTGATTCAAGATTTTAAACTGTGATTCTCGCCATGATGCGGAGAGAGTTGCATGTTCTACCGCAATTATGCTCTGTTTTACTTTATATGGATCCATATTTTGGATATCCTTAGCCCATTTTGCCGCTATCTCTGATACATTTTTTTCACCACTCTCCGTTTGTATCATCCGATACCAATAACTAATTGATCGTTTACCTGCTTTAAACAGAGCAAGGCCCATTTTAATACCCGGGTGTATCAGTATTTATTTATTTTAACTACGTAGAATAGTTACTAAATAGTTATTAACTATTTAATAACTACCTAGCTAAAATAAATATAAAAGTACCTGTAAAATAAAACCTAACCTAAGTTACACTAACACCTAACACTACACTACAATTAAATAACTTACCTAAATTAAATACAATTAAATAAATTGCATACAATTAGCTAAAGTACAAAAAAAAAAAAACCTAAATTACAGAAAATAATAAACAAATCAGCCAATAGAATGCGAGCTCAATCCTATTGGCTGATAGGATCAGCCAATAGGATTGAATTTCAATCCTATTGGCGGATTGCATCAGCCAATAGGATTTTTTCTACCTTAATTCCGATTGGCTGATAGAATTCTATCAGCCAATCGGAATCTAAGGGACGCCATCTTGGATGACGTCACTTAAAGGTACCTTCATTCAGTAAGAAGACTCCGGATGAAGAGGATGCTCCGCGCCGGATGTCTTGAAGATGGACCTGCTCCGCGTCGAATGGATAAAGATAGAAGATGCCGTCTGGATGAAGACTTCTGCCCGTCTGGAGAACCACTTTGCCCGGCTTGGATGAAGACTTCTCCCGGCTTCGTTGAGGACTTGGCCCGGTTGGATGAAGACTTCTGCCGCTTCCTTGAGGATGGATGTCCGGTCTTCAGAACTGTAAGTCGATCTTCAGGGGGTTAGTGTTAGTTTTTTTTTAAGGGTATATTGGGTGGGTTTTATTTTTAGGTTAGAGTTTGGGCCTGCAATAGAGCTAACTGCTCTTTTAAGGGCAATGCCCATCCAAATGCCCTTTTCAGGGCAATGGGGAGCTTAGGTTTTTTTTAGTTAGTATTTTATTTGGGGGGTTGGTTGTGTGGGTGGTGGGTTTTACTGTTGGGGGTTGTTATTACTTTGGGGCAATGCCCGCGCAAAAGGCCCTTTTAAGGGCTATTGATAGTTTAGTTTAGTTTAGACTAGGTTTTTTTTTTTTTTGTTTTTTATAGGGCTATTAGATTAGGTGTAATTAGTTTAAATATCTTGTAATTTGTTTATTATTTTCTGTAATTTAGTGGGGGTTTTTTGTACTTTAGCTAATTGTATGCAATTTATTTAATTGTTTTTAATTTAGGTAAGTTAATTAATTGTAGTGTAGTGTTAGGTGTTAGTGTAATTTAGGTTAGGTTTTATTTTACAGGTACTTTTGTATTTATTGTAGCTAGGTAGTTATTAAATAGTTAATAACTATTTAGTAACTATTCTACCTAGTTAAAATAAATACAAACTTGCCTGTAAAATAAAAATAAACCCTAAGATAGCTACAATGTTTATTGTAGCTAGTTTAGGGTTTATTTTATAGGTAAGTATTTATTTTTAAATAGGAATAATTTAGTTAATTATAGTAATTTTATTTAGATTTATTTAAATTATATTTAAGTTAGGGGGTGTTAGGGTTAGATTTAGTTTTAGAGGTTAATACATTTAATATAGTGGTGGCGACGTTAGGGACGGCAAATTAGGGGTTAATAAATGTAGGTAGGTGGCGGCGATGTTAGGGATAGCAGATTAGCGGTTAATATTATTTAACTAGTGTTTGCGAGGCGGGAGTGCGGCGGTTTAGGGGTTAATATGTTTATTATAGTGGCGGTGATGTCCAGAGCGGCAGATTAGGGGTTAAAAATTTTATTTTAGTATTTGCGATGCGGGAGGACCTCGGTTTAGGGGTTAATATGTAGTTTATGGGTGTTAGTGTACTTTTTAGCACTTTAGTTATGAGTTTTATGCTACAGCATTGTACCATAAAACTCTTAACTACTGACTTTAGAATGCGTTAGGGATCTTGGAGGTAGAGGGTGTACCGCTCACTTTTTGGCCTCCCAGGACAGACTCGTAATACCGGCGCTATGGAAGTCCCATAGATAAAAGACTTTACAAAGTTTACGTAAGTTGTTTTGCGGTAAGGCCAAAGAAGTGTGCAGTGCCCCTAAACCTGCAAGACTCGTAATAGCAGCGGGCGTAAAAAGGCAGCGTTAGGACCTGTTAACGCTGCTTTTTTACCTTACCGCACAACTCGTAATCTGGCCGTTTGGCATTCTAAAACCTTTGAGTCCAAGACATTCAGAATGTATTTTTCAAATAAAGATACCCAGAGAACTAAGAAAAAATTATAATAGGAGTAAATAAAAGATACTTAAAATTTGCATGCTTTATGTGAATCATGAAAGAAAAAAAAAATTGGATTTCATATCCCTTTAAATAGGGGAATACTAATACTATGCCTCATTCTCAACAAAAAATAAATCTATAAGACACCCAATGGGGGGGGGGGTGACATGGCCCTAATTGATATAGCTAATGTAGAAAAAAAAACTACTTGTCTTGCGAGAATTAGGGTTAAAGATAAAATGATAAATATATATTTATTGTGATTATTTATTATGTCATTATTATGTACAGAAACATTTTTGTGGCTATGAATAAGCAGACCCAATTTTTGTAATTTGCCTAAATCTGGAACTGTTAATATACATTTCCTGAGTTTACATTCCATATCACTCATTGCACTCAAAGCTATTCAGCTTTTTTTTTAATTTATCCATATACCATCTGACAAAAGAGATGAGATCACCAAAGTCATGCACAGTTCATTGGCAGCTATCACCCAGCAGTAATGAGAGATCCTTCAAATGCACTTCTGGTATTCTGACGTAATAGATTTCCTTTAATAGTAGTGGTAAAATAATCTGGGCTTGCAATACATTGCTCTTTGTTTGTATGAGTTGGTGCTACAAGAGCAGATAGAATTCATGTTTTTCATTAATATGCAGTATGTAATCTACATTCTGCATATGCAGTCTAAGTTAAAGGTACAGTAAGTTCCGTAGAAGAATGTTGAATGAATAGTAAAATTTGACGGGCACTGCTAGTCCCGAGCGGAAAATATAGCTGATCAAATCAGCAAAACTAGTTTCATAGCCATATAAGTTGAAAAACAAAGAAGCGCAGCCGCACTCAAAAACACCAAAAATTTATCGTAAAAATATCTTTTAATGTTGAATTAAAAAATATACAAAGGTGGTGAGCCCCCAAAGAAGAATCCTTACACGTTTCGTGCCTACTGTTGGCACTTAATTATAGGATGACATATTGAGTAGCTCACCTATTTAAAGGGACAGCACCAAATCACAAACAATTAAAATCATTCAATTAAAAAACTGGCTTTGCTATTTCTAGATCCAACAAAAACAGATTACATGTGATACAAGAGAATATACAAATGCAGTACAAAATATTGCACACAACTCAAAAACCCTTTTCTATGCATACATTTGATGTTTTATCAAATTAATTGTATTTTGAAGTTCTATCATTAATGAATGTAATATATTTGGTACTATAATTCAAAGCATATATATGGTTCTTTACGGCAGTGGTCCTGGATAAGTGTTCACCACACTATCCATCTCTGTAGTAACTCATGTCCCATTCACAATTTAAACCAAGGGGGGTAATAGTTCTAAGTTTATAGATCCAATAGAGCTCCTGTTTGAGTAACAGTTTATATTTGTCACCACCCCTAAGGGGGGTTACAACCTTATCTATAACTTTAACTTTCATCTGGAAAACACTAGTCATATGGATACCATTAAAATGTTTAGCAATAGCTGATTCCTTAACAAACTCCTTATTATCCCTAATATGCGCCCTCATCCTGGATCTCAGTTCCCTCGAGGTTTGACCTACATACTGTAGAGAGCACAAGTTACATTACAATAGGTTAACTACAAAACTTGTTCTACAATTTGCATAATGTTTAATATCAAAGGATTTGTGGGTTACAGTACTCCTGAACTGATTCCCTAATCCTATGATACCACAAGTAATGCATGGACCAGTATCACATCTAAAGGTGCCCTTTCTGCTCAACCAGTTGCTTTGTTTGGCAAACAAGGCAAGGTGACAAATTAATGTAGGGAGTTTCTTAGAAACAAATTTGCATCTGTCTACCACTGTTGCTAATTTGTTTCTAAGAAGGTAATTGCTTGTCTATTGACAGTGAACTCCAACCCAGCTCATCTTAAAGGGACAGTCTACACCAGAAATTTTTAAAAGGTAGATAATCCCTTTATTACCTATTCCATAGTTTTGCATAACCAACACAGTTATATTAATATACTTTTTACCTCTGTGATTACCTTGTATCTAAGCATCTTCTGATAGCCCCCTGATCACATGACGATTTATTTATTATCTTTTGACTTGCATTTCAGCCAATTAGTGCTGTGTTGTGCTGACTCTTAAATAACTTCCCAGGCGTGAGCACAATGTTATCTATATGGCCCACATGAACTAGCAGTCTCCCGTTGTGAAAAAAATAAATAAAAAAGCATGTGATTAGAGGCTGTCTGTAGTGGCTTAGAAACAGCCAGAAATTTAGAGGTTTAAAGGTTATAAAGTATATTAATATAACAATGTTGGTTGTGCAAAGCTAGGTAATGGGTAATAAAGGCGCTATCTATCTTTTTGAACAATAACAATTTTGGTGACTGTCCCTTTAAGATGAGCTGGGTTGGAGCCCACTGTCAATAGACAAACAATTACCTAAGAGGACATTTAAGACACAAAAATCTACATATAAAATGTTTAAAAATCTATTAAAACTTATTTTGTTAGCAAAGTGTGCCTTATTTTGCAGTTATTGGACCCAATAGAAGCGTCTTGCGTGTTGTTTATTGTATTCCATTTCCTATGGTCAATTAGCAAAAAAAATAGAAATGAGCTGCAACAAAAAATCAAGAAATCACTGTGCAGCATGTACAAACATTAAGATTCTGAATTACATGAAGCCTCACTGGGGCAGTGGAAAAACTTCAAAGTTTCAGGTTTAAAGCACGCAAAATAAAGATTGTAGTATAAAATGTTTAATTATGTGTAGTTAAAATACTTTAAAATATACTTTCATTATTTATTGTGTTCCCTTTTCCTGTAATTTAACCCTGAAAATTATTGGTTTTCTAAATTCCACTGATGAGTGCTGCCATGATTGAACTTAAGTTGCCCCTTATCTGCTTCCCCTGCTGAATACAATTAGGGACAGGTATAAAACAGGCAATCAAAAAAGGGATCTCACACAATAAAAAACTAGTTCACATGGCGGCAAACGAATGTAATTGATAGAAACTAAACCTTTACACTTATATTTTCAATATTCAACTATTATAATTGTAAAAATACATCATATTATTCTAAAGCTAATCTTTGCTTTAAAGAGATACTAAACCCAAATATTGTCTTTCATGATTCAGATAGAGCATACAGTTTTAAGCAACTTTCTAATTTTGTCCTATTATCATTTTTTCTTCATTCTCTAGCTATCTTTATTTGAAAAAGCAGGACTCTAAGTTAGAGAGCCAGACCATTTTTGGTTCAGCACCATGGATAGCGCTTGCTGATTAGTGGTTACATTAAAGCCAGCAATCACCAGGTGCTTAACCAAAAATGGGCCAGCTTCTAAGCTTACATTTTTGCTTCTCAAATAAAGATAGTAAAAGAACAAAGAAAAATTGATAATAGGAGTAAATGAGAAAGTTGCTTAAAATTGAATGCTCTATCTGAATCGCGAAAGAAAAAATTTAGGTTTAGTATCTCTTTAAATATATCATTATGTATAGCATGTATTTTCTATTTAACATCCCTTAAAAATAAAATAAAAAAAATAAGCCAGGAACTACAGTTTGAATCCAAACAAAAGGAAATATTATCAAGATGGATGACGTCCTTACAGCTGACAATATACAGTAGATGCCATGCGTATTACTGCATAGGTTTACTGATTTGCTGTGAAATATTTAGATGAAGGAGTTAATTGTACCAACTATAAAGAGAATATTCCTTCTTCATATTTAATAACTAAGTAATGAATTGCAGCAAAGAAGCTATAGACACTGCAACTTTGAACATTTACCCGCTAATCTATGCCTCAGGAAATAGACGGGAAGTAGGATATGCTTAGTGTCTATGGTTGTCAGGGAGGGAGATGGATGATGCTGCGCGCAGACATAAACACCACATATTATGCGTAGGTAGAAAAGTAACAATCTGTTTTTAACTCGCTTTGCGATTAGCAAGTGTGATATCCTACTGATGCTATTATCATTTCCAGACACTACGTTATCATTTATTAACCTGTACTTATTTAGTGAAATACGAAGAATGTTAGAATTAAAAATAAATAAATCATAGATGCTTCAAATGATTCATTCTAAAATTTTAATAAGATTTTAAAGGGATATGAAACCCATTTTTTTTTCTTTCATGATTCAGATAGAGCATGCTATTTTAAGCAACTTTATTATTTACTCCTATTATCATTTTTTCTTTGTTCTCTTGGTATCTTTATTTGAAAAGCAGGAAGGGTGGTTCAGCACCCTGGGTAGCGCTTGCTGAATAAACGTGCAAAAAAAACAAAAACACAAGTTAGCAAACGTTATTATTTCACTTTAGCTTGCATATAATTATGTGTGTAACCACTGCAAAGGCGATAAACACATAGTTAAGAGCAGCTCAAGAGCAGAATTGCTCTACTGGGAGCTAGCTGGATACCAAAACAACACATTATGATTCAGATAGAGCATACCATTTTAAACAACTTTCCATTTTACTTCTATTATCTAATTTGATTAGTTTTCTTAGTATCCTTTGTTGAAAAGCATACCTAGGTAGAAGTAAATAGGAAAATTGTCTAAAAATGTATGCTTTGAGGCCTATGTATCAACTGGCAATACGCTCACTGTATTCAGCATTGCACCAGCAGCTCACGGTCTTTAGACCGCTGCTTCATAACTGCTGTTTCTGGCGAGTCTGAAGGCTCGCCAGAAACACGGGCCCACAAGCTCCATACGGAGCTTGATAAATTGGCCTCTGTATCTGAACCATGAAATAAAAAATGTGGGCTTTATATCCCTTTAAATTTGATAATAGAGTAGACTAAAAGTCTCTTAGAAATTGCATGCTCTATCTGAACCATGAAAGTTTAATTTTCACTTTCATGTCCTTAAAAATATGGTTATATTTTCCTGATCCTGATTGGTTAGCTAACAGAAACTAATTATTAGACATGTGCGTTTCGCAAAAACGAAATTCGTACGAATGCAGCAAATTCGGAGATTCAAATCTATTTGAATTTCCAAATTACCCTAGCAATGAAACTAAACTAATCCGAATGCATTTGTAACAAATAAATCCAAATTAGTTTGGATTTATTCGTTACATTCGAATGGTCATGGACTAATCACAATTCAGTATAAAAATTAAATTTAGTGAGATAGAACAGTGAAATAATTCCGTTTGTGTAACTTGGAAGCATCCGAATCAACATAATATATACCAAACTTCTGAATTTACTAATCGAATCCGAAAAGAATACATCCAAATTTATTTTGTATCCGAATGAATCCGAAACGAATACATTTGAATGTATCCGAATTCAAATCCATTCGAAACGAAATTCAAAAAAATCCAAAGGTGAAAGCAAAATGACAGTTGCACTCTCAGTATTGCTGTACTATGCTATCTATGCTAAAAAACAAACAAACAAACAAACAAACAAACAAACAGTAAATATGCTGGATTATGAGACTCTATAAAAATAAACTTGGATTTATTTTTTATTTTTGACTATTTATCATTTTCTATTAAAATGGAAGTGATGCTTTAATCCTAATGCATTTACTTCCAGGTCCTTTTAAAGAATGAAGTGTCAAGCACGGACATTGACAGCACCTACTGAAGATTCATGTTTCACTTTGCCGTAGGGTCAGGTTGTTTTATGGTTCATCTGTGCTCTTTATTTCTGCTTACATGCCGACATAGTCCAGTAGCTTCATTCTCCACAGCCAGAGAGAAAGGTCAGTGACCTGTAAGGTTTGCAGGTAGTTGTATCCCTTATACAGGAAAACATCATGTGTTGGTTCTACCTTGCTTTTTGTCACAAATAACACCACAGATAACAGCTTTAATTAGCAGTTATGAAGCAGTGGTCACAGAGACTGCTGCTCCATAACCTGTCCGCCTGCTCTGAGCAGGCGGACAGACATCGCCGGAAATCAACCCGATCGAGTTGATTGACACCCCCTGCTGTCAATCTCCCTGGTCAGATGAGACTGGGGAGATTTAAATTCTCTAGCTAAGAGGTGGAGAAGAGGATAGGATAGGATACTTCATAAGTACGGACTGCAGGTCCACTTGTGAGAACACTTTATGTTCTTTTATTCTTGTAGAGGTGTGGTCCTCATCACCAGTGAACTGAATCAGCAGCCCTTATGAGCCAATTAGAAATAACAGGAAGTATAAAACCAATTCTGCAGCTTTTACTTAAAAGGACACACAAGTCAAAATCAAAATTTCACAATTCAGATAGAGCATGCAATTTTAGACAACTTTGCAATTAACTTCCATTATCTAAATGTGCATCTTTTTATATGCACAATTTCTGAGGCACCATGTGCAAGATTCACAGGTTATACATATATGCATTTTGTGATTGGCTGATGGCTGTCACATGATGCATTAGGAAGGTAAATATAACCGACATTTGTTAAAAAAAAATCTACTACTCCTTTGAAATTTAAACAAAGTGCTTTTGCGTTGTCTTTTTATTATGCATTTATTGATTATGCAACTGTACTGTGTTTAGTGGTCTTTTAACATTTTTTCAAGAAATATATTTTTAACATGGGGTCCAATCAAGCTAGGTCTGTCCAGTTATAAAATTCAGTTTGAATAGGTAGCCAACTGTATTTATTAAAGTTATCTAGAAATCTAAATTCTCCAAGGACACCAAAAAGTTAAAAAACAAAACAAAAACAAATATTGTTGATTCTGGCATATAACATTGAGCATAAGACAGCAAAACACGTTCCTTTAATGTAGGTTTGTCATGCAAGACAAATTATTTTATAATTTTTTATTCAGTATCAATATATAGAACAACACAGCTATTCATCTGATTCTGGGGATAATTACATTTTAATCGCAAGTAGTGAAACTGTCAATGGAGGTAATTTGATGAGGAGCATCTGGTGGGACTCATTAATTCCGAACATTGGGCTCAACGTTTGGAACAAATGCTCTGTCCAATGACATCACTTCATCGACTGACTAGGCGGCAGCTAATCAGATAAGAGGAGAACAAACCAACATTTACAGTAAAACTTAATTATCCTTTAGAATTGACTTGCTCCTAAAGAAAAAAGACTCACTACTGAGTGTTCCCTGGAGTAATCATCATAATCTCTAGTGTTTTAAAATGTTTTGGTCAGCAGCAGCTGGAGATCATGCCTTTAGGAGTTTGGGGTTTTATAGAATAAAGAACGTATGCAGTGGAAGATTGGAAACGACAAGAGGATAGTGGTTTAAATATGATAATGTTCAAAGGAAAGGTCAAATATGTTAGAAAAGGAGCCTGGAGTATGTTAGTATGCTTATGTATTCATTAATGTAACATTGTATGACGTACCAAAATGTCTGCATCCATCATGGTCAACGAAAGAAGATTTACAGTTGATTTCCTTGAAACGTGCTTCTATACTTCATAAATAACTTCACTTTTAGCAAATGATTCTGAGCCTTGTAAGTTCATACTAAGAGCACAAGTGTATCTAATTCATTCATTGGTGTCCAAAAGCCGTTGTTCACTAACTAAAGTATCTTAATATATGGAATTCATTTTGTTTAGTTTGTACAGTAGCTAAAATTGTACTATGAATGTCCCCTGTCAGAAAATATCACTTGATTACCATATAACAGGAGTGAAGAACAAACCAGTTTAACCAGACACTGGCCTTTATTCCAATTCCCCAGAATCCCTGTTCATAAACATTGGCATTTTTTTTCAAAGCCATTCCAATATGTTAGAATATCTACATTTTGAAATACTAAAACCTCTGCAGTTACAATATTAAAATTCTCTGAACAATCTACAATAGGATGTTTAAACATGAGTTGAATAAAAACAACTTTGTTGTGTGAGTTGTCCCTCTCAGCCATTGAGCATTAGTGTCCTGGGACTTAGTCCACAATTAGGCACTTCCTGTCACTTTCAGTTTTAATAGTTTGTACGTAACCTTTTTTTTCATACAAAATATTTTAATATGTTTAACTGTTGTCATATATATATATATATATATATATATATATATATATATATATATATATATACATACTGTATATATATATATATATATATATAGTACCATGTCGCTTTAGAAACACATTAAAAAGTGGAAATCTATAAGAAGTAAAAGGGTGTTATTATGTTATAAAACATGGCAGTTAATTAATTTGACATTGAGGATGACAGACAAATATGTTTGAAGGCAATTTTTCTACTTTACGGTTAAATCAATTCTTGGAGTCCTTCCAGGACTATGTAGGTGTAGGCTGTCTGGTAGACATTTGGGGGGCTCCACTACCATTGCGATCGCAGGTGTTCTGGGGGTGGGGTGAGATTGAGGGTTTGGGCAGGATGCGGATGGAGTTGGGTTGATCATGGGCATTTTCTTGGCAGTCCCTGGTTTCACTCACAAAATTGGAAAATTTGCTTTGAAGGGAAAGTTGCTTTAGAGGAAAAAAAAGGGGCAGGGATCCAAAACCATTACTGTCCCTCTTAACAGTTGGGTCACTGTGGCTGTAGCATTTAAAAACTCAAAAAAGCTACATAAAATATAATGGAAAGTTGTCTTCTGATAGGTTTGATTACCCTTGTTAAACTATTTCCATGCAGTGCATAGGGGGGGCATTAACTTTCCACTAATGCATTTGAAAAACTTATGATAAGTGGCTTTTCATTAAGTTTTTCAAATGAATTGGACACTACATTTTTGAATTCTGATGGTATTTCAGTGGTCTATTGTTTTGAGATCTTGATTTAATGTAAAGTAAACTTATAATGCAATTTCCCTTAATAATTACTTTACTGAACAATTGGTATTGTTTCTCTCTTTCAGATATCTCAACTAATAACCGAGACTGGCCGAGAAGGGCTCACTGAAGCAGCACTAAATCGTTATAATGCTGATAAACCCTCAATATACAGTTTCCCAGCATCTCACAGCACTTATGTAGCCAGTGAATCATCCACCGGCACGTCAGTGGCGGCGTCTTTCTTTGCCAGGTAAGAAATATATTTTTTTTCTAGTTTTCAACTGATAATATTAAAGCATGACCTCTCAATTATAAAGTGAAATATATTGATGACTTGTTTCAGTTCTACATGTTGTGCTATTTCAAAAGCTAATTATTGTGCATTTTATTGGCCTGTGTATGGGCATTCATTTCTAATAATATGAATATGTATGGTTTATATTGCTGTTCATTAGTATAGCACACAGTGCATTCTGAAGATGGACAAAATGGACAGATTTTAGTGCTTTAGGCCCAGAAATATATCAGCAGATATAACACTTTATTGTACTTTCCAAATTCCGAGTTTTTTTTATAAACTCATTGAAGTGAGAGAGTGAGGTAGTATGAAATATCCATACAACATAATGGATTTGCAACAAGCAGAATTACCAAAGTCTTTATCAAAGCAAACTGTTGAACGGTCCTTCATCATGTGTGCTGTCACTGATTGGGAAATCTAGCCTCCCTGCATGCTCTTGGTGTCACGGTTTTACTGGAACTGACTGAGTCACGCCCATGACCTACCCATAATTTATTAGGAAACGCCAATTTTTTGTACTCTTCCCTCCTGGGGAAGCTCCACCCATGGTCTTCCTGCTAGTCCACCCATGATGTGAACGCACCAACAAAATACCAATGGACAGCTGTTAATAAAACAGCAGTTCGAAATGTTCATGAGGTTAAGGATGGGACAAAAAATACAATACTCCAGGCAAATAAATGTCAGTTTCGACAAGTGGAACAGGAGAGAGAGATACTTGTTTTATACATGTGTCAGCCATCATTTTAAAAATGGTGCATCACTTGCATCTCAAGCAACTGAGTGTCTTGTGCTTGGGTGTAAATATTCTGCACCCTCACCCTTTGGACACCTGTATAAAAGAGGCACAAAGAGGCTATAAAACATAATTTATGTAAGAACTTACCTGATAAATTCATTTCTTTCATATTAGCAAGAGTCCATGAGCTAGTGACGTTTGGGATATACATTCCTACCAGGAGGGGCAAAGTTTCCCAAACCTTAAAATGCCTATAAACACACCCACAATTCAGTTTAACGAATAGCCAAGAAGTGGGGTGATAAGAAAAGAGCGAAAGCATCAAACAAAATAAGGAATTGGAATAATTGTGCTTTATACAAAAAAATCATAACCACCACAAAAAAGGGTGGGCCTCATGGACTCTTGCTAATATGAAAGAAATGAATTTATCAGGTAAGTTCTTACATAAATTATGTTTTCTTTCATGTAATTAGCAAGAGTCCATGAGCTAGTGACGTATGGGATATAAATACCCAAGATGTGGAACTTCCACGCAAGAGTCACTAGAGAGGGAGGGATAAAATAAAGACAGCCAATTCCGCTGAAAAATTAATCCACTACCCAAATCAAAAGTTTCAATTTTAATAATGAAAAAAACTGAAATTATAAGCAGAAGAATCAAACTGAAACAGCTGCCTGAAGTACTATTCTACCAAAAACTGCTTCTAAAGAAGAGAAAACATCAAAATGGTAGAATTTAGTAAACGTATGCAAAGAAGACCAAGTCATTGCTTTGCAAATTTGATCAACAGAAGCTTCATTCTTAAAAAGCCCAGGAAGTAGAAACTGACCTAGTAGAATGAGCCGTAATCCTCTGAGACGGGGAATAATCCGACTCCAAATAAGCATAATGAATCAAAAGCTTAACCAAGATGCCAAAGAAATGGCAGAAGCCTTCTGACCTTCCTAAAACCAGAAAAGATAACAAATAGACTAGAAGTCTGACTGAAATCTGAGTAGCTTCAACATAATATTTCAAAACTCTTACCACATCCTAAAGAATGTAAGAATCTTACCAAAGAATTCTTAGGATTAGGACACAAGGAAAAGACAATAATTCCTCCACTAATGTTGTTAGAATTCACAACTTAGGTGAAAATTGAAATGAGGACAGCAAAAAAACACCTTATCCTGATGAAAAATCAGAACAAGGAGATTCACAAGAAAGAACAGATAATTCAAAAACTGTTCTAGCTGAAGAGATGTCTAAAAAGAACAATACTTTCCATAAAAGTAATGAATGTCCAGAGCAAGCATATGCTCAAAATAGAAGAGCCTGAAAAACCTTCAGAACCCAATTAAGACTCCAAGGAGGAGAAATTGGCTTAATGACAGGTTTGATACAAATCAAAACCTGAACAAAATGATGAATATCAGGAAGTAACACTGCCTTATCCTGATGAAAAATCAGAAAAGGATATTCACAAAAAAGAGCAGATTACTCAAAAACTCTTCTAGTAGAAGAAATAACCAAAAGGAACAATATTTTCCAAGAAAGTAATTTAACGTTCAGAAAATGCATAGTTTCAAACGGAGGAGCCTGTAAAGCCCTCAGCACCAAATTGAGACTCCAAAGAGGAGAGATTGAATTAATGACAGGCGTGATATGGACCAAAACCTGTACAACACATTGAATATCAGGATGATTAGCAATCTTTCTGTGAAAAAAGAACAGAAAGAGTAGAGATTTGTCCTAACAAAGAATTGAAGACAAAACCTTATCCAAACCAACCTGAAAAAATAATAAAATTCTATGAATTTTAAAAGAATGCCAAGAAAAGTACCTGAAACTAAATAATTTTCCATAAATAAGATACAACCATCTAAAGGAAAATAAATACTATTTTGCTATAGAAACAATAGCATAATTAGTAGGAGTAGAGATAGCCCCAATAAATTGGAGAACCCTCCAAATTGAATTTAACTGCTGGCAAAGAATATAGTTTAAAACCTTTGAAGAAGGAATAAAAGAAAAATCTCAGCCTATTCCATTCCCTAGTATGAGGAATTGGAAAGAAAACTTCTGAAAACACAGAAGAATAAATAAGCAGAAATAGTGTTAGCTAGTCTTGAAAAAGAACTAGTTACCTTAATATCCAAAATAAACAACACCTTTTCAACAAAGAACAAATGTACTTTAATAAAAAAAATAATAAAAAAGTAGATTTGATAGTGTCAATATCTGATGAAGAAAATTCTGAATGAGAAAAAAACATCATCAGAGAAGGATAAATCAGTATGTTGTTGGTCATTTGAAACTTCAATAATTAAAAAAGAAGTGAAAAAGACCTAAAAAATTTTATTAGAAGGCACGATGTCAGACAAAGCCTTTAAAATAGAATCAGAAAAATATTTCTTATAAATCTTCTAAATATTTCTTGTACATAAGATGTAAAAAGAATGGCAATATATAAAGCATACATACTAATGGATTCTGCATGTAAAAGTTTATCATAATAACTTATTACAAACCATAGCTAAAGATAAACATTCATAACATTTAAAATAAATGAACTTAGCTTTGGTAGGACTGAACTCAGTCAAGCGTTTTTCCAGAAGTAGCTTTTGATCCAGGGTCAATCTGAGACATCTTGCAATATGTAATAGAAAAAACAACATATAAAGCAAAATCTATCAAAATTCCTTAAATGACAGTTTCAGGAATGGGAAAAAATGCCAATGAACAAGCTTCTAGCAACCAGAAGCAAATAAACAATGAGACTTAAATAATGTGGAGACAATAGAGACGCCCATATTTTTTAGCGCCAAAAAAGACGCCCACACTATTTGGCGCCTAAATGCTTTGGCGCCAAAAATGACGCCACATCCGGTAACGCCGACATCTTTGGTGCAAAAAAAACGTCAAAAAAATGACGCACATACAAACAACTTCCGGTGACAAGTATGACGCCGGAAATGACTAAGAAATTTTTTGCACCAAAAAAGTCTGCGCCAAGAATGACGCAATAAAATGAAGCATTTTCAGCCCCCGCGAGCCTAACAGCCCACAGGAAAAAAAGTCAAATTTTAAAGGTAAGAAAAATTTAATATTCAAATGCATTATCCCAAATAATGAAACTGACTGTCTGAAATAAGGAATATTGAGCATCCTGAATCAAGGCAAATAAATGTTTAAACACATATATTTAGAACTTTATATAAAAGTGCCCAACCATAGCTTAGAGTGTCACAGAAAATAAGACTTACTTACCCCAGGACACTCATCTACATATAGTAGAAAGCCAAACCAGTACTGAAACGAGAATCAGTAGAGGTAATGGTATATATAAGAGTATATCGTCGATCTGAAAAGGGAGGTAAGAGATGAATCTCTACGACCGATAACAGAGAACCTATGAAATAGACCCCGTAGAAGGAGATCATTGAATTCAAATAGGCAATACTCTCTTCACATCCCTCTGACATTCACTGCACGCTGAGAGGAAAACCGGGCTCCAGCCTGCTGCGGAGCGCATATCAACGAAGAATCTAGCACAAACTTACTTCACCACCTCCACGGGAGGCAAAGTTTGTAAAACTGAATTGTGGGTGTGGTGAGGGGTGTATTTATAGGCATTTTAAGGTTTGGGAAACTTTGCCCCTCCTGGTAGGAATGTATATCCCATACGTCACTAGCTCATGGACTCTTGCTAATTACATGAAAGAAAAGAGGCACAACTTACAGATTATTTTTTTAATTTATATATATATATATATATATATATATATATATATATATATATATATTATTTTTTTTAAATCATTTGATTGATTGATTCTCTGTTACAATACAAAGAGAGTATGAAAGAGAAACTGGACATAATGGCATTACATAAAGTTGAATATCAACTCTGAGAACTTATAGTCCATATGTTGAAAATTTCAAGAAATATAAATGTTCAGAAATGTTATAAGAGAGTCTCTGAGGCATAAGTAGAAAAACTGACATTGGAGACAATCAGAAAATAGAAAAGACAATTAACCACTTAATAAAATACGAAGACACAAACATTTTTTTATTGAAAAGAACATCTCCATGATAGACCTGTAATGAGCAGAATTAGCTTAGCTGGAACCCAATAAATTAAATAAAATTGGTAAATATATATATGTGCCTCACCTCATTTGAGAATGTAGCTGAGTACTCTAAGACTATGAGATAATAACTTAAATTCCCATGTCTGGTGCTCTGTATTTGAGTGACATTTACTACCTCACAGTTTCTAGGAGCTCAGCAGCCATCATGAGATAGGAAGGTTTGTGGAGAGACAAACATACACATTCCTAAAATTAATGTAGGAAAGAGAAGATATGATTAAGTGCCTATGAGGGCACGAAACTAGTCAGGAGGTTCTTTAGCCATGTACCGTATATTTTAAATTGGATTTAATAAAGATTTTTCTGTTTTTACCAGCCCTCTCTTTTGGTGCCTCATGTTGTGCGGCAGTACCCTCTCTTTTTTCTTGGTTCGTTTGTTTGGCCATTTGGCCGTTTCAGCCTGCACCCCTATCAGCTGTAGTGTTGTGGACTGTTCCACTTCCGCTTCAGAACTACAGTGTTTTCAGGACCTGCAGCTGCGAGGACAGTGTGTGAAAAGAGAAGATACCAAATATTAAAATAATAGATCAACAGATATAACTAATGGAAGAAATAAGCTTGGTAGAAACAGAAAAATATGGTAGACAACAAACGATAATGTAATAAAATGTACCCATCATACTTTACATTTGATTTATGTTCATTTTAAAACAGATAGAAGAAAATTAATTTTACATTTGAAAATCGGCTTTTCGTTAAAAAAAAACAACAACTGTATCTATTAGATTGTTATCTTACAAAAGGACAAAAGTACTTTCTCTTTGTTTGAATCAATACCAGTGACTAACAGGCTTCAGACTCGTATCATTCCTACCTGATAAAACCTTAGTAAACCCTATAATTTCAGGATTTAATACTGTATATATTTTTAGATAGATTGCCTTTTCTGTCCTTGAAGAACTTTATAGGCAAACCCTGAGAGCCTTGAAATTCCAGATGTGATTATGTTTCCAGATGTTTTGGTTTAGCATAAAAATTGTTTCTGGTATTCTATTATTGCAGTTATACAGAATCCATTCAAGAAGGTGAATAGTTCAGTATGTTTTCCAATTCACATTTACTTTAAATTGACATTCAGATGATTACACTTAGGGTGTTTGTGTTAAAAAAAAAAAAGGTTGATTGACTTGGCATTGATATAGGTGGCAAATTCTAATTCATATTTCACCATTTGTGGTTTGAATTTTTTTTTCTATACCATCTCATTGGCTATGATCCTTTATGAAATAACTCCCTATTACAAATTACAACCTCCTTTTTGCATTGGTAAGTCTTTCTGTACAAGAGCTCTTTAATTATATTTCTGCTTGACCAATCAATCTCTAATTACATGGACATCGAACTCAAAATGTAATTTTTTTATAAAATGTATAATTATATTATTGATTTTGCCTCATTTTCCTGCAGTTCACCTCCAAATATTCTCTTTCTTCCCCCCCCCCCCCCCCCCACAGCCTGAAATCGTCTGTATTTAGAACAATAAGCCCATAACATGCTAGACAGTAGCATAGATTAAATCCTGTTGGTAAAACAAAATATCCTACAAAAACAAATTTGAACCAACATCATACCTGGAATATTGCAGCTGGAGGTTACCATTCACTCCATTATAATGAATGGAGCTGAACCTATCAAATAACTTATTTATATTTAATTACTTATTTCCAAATACTCCCTGAACCCTACTCTTCCATTAATCACCATATTAAGTCTGTCCGCTTTCACTGTTATTTCTACTCTTTCCTGCCTCCAGACTTCTCCCTATCTTATCCTAGTCTCCAAAATTGTATCCCCGATTCATCAGGCTCACTCCCACCTTGCACAGCTTCAAACCCCCCATATTTAGAGAAGCTTAACTACTTCTCCTCTGAAAGTTTCTCTTTATGCAAACCAACAGCTGCCTTGTGTTAGTGCTGCAAATACAATCTTGTGTGTTCCAGCCCAAGATATTAATCATCCCTTTATCCAGCGTAACCATGCTGTATACTCTACCCAGCCGTCACTTAGTAGCCATCTCGGTTATCAGATCGACTCTCACAGTATTGCAGTGCTTGTGTTCAGTTAACCCTTATTTTGCTTAATTCACATTTTAGTATTAGAATTGTTCTATTTTATCATTTGTTATTGTTGTTAATATCTTACTGTGCCTAACTTATTAATTAAACTTTACCATAGATATGTACAGCATATACAGTACATAGTGTTCACTATTATCCGCGATTTCAGGCATTCACTGGAGGGCTTGGAACTTATCCCCCAGGGATACGGGGTGTTCCTACTGTATTATTTTTTTAGTTAGTCTGCTTTGTTTATCTAGAGGTCTGTGTAGAGCTTCAGCACTTGCGGAATGTCCCTTATTGTTTGTAGGTCAAACAGAGTCTGAAACGGCCTCCCGTCACTGTCCCCCATATATGTGTGACTCACAATGTCCAAATTATAAGTATCAAGGAACACTGTACCCATATATGACATAGCCTGGGAATAGCAATTTGTAGCCATAACTTACAGTTGAAGCATGCTCGTGCCGGTCCCTGGGGAGTTGCTCCTTCAATGTCAGCAACCGCTCTGCGATGTTAGTTCCGACAGGTGACTTACTCCCCTCTTTCAGCAGGCACTCTTTCTCCAGCCGTGGCTCAGCATATAACTCCTTCCGGCTCTCCATACAGACTCCCTGTCGGGGGGCTCTCCAATCAGACTCGACCAAACTTAGTGGATCAGCAAATCAAACGTTGAGATCCGTGCTCACAGTCAAATCCAAAGTGTAAGGGAACCAAACAAGAAACAGGAGCACCAATGATCCGAAAGTTCTTTATTCCAAAACTGGACGTGCATAAAGTTGAACTGATAGAACAGTGATGGAGGCTATCAGGAGCGCTAGTGGGTCACACCTCTACCTGCTGACACGTTTCGGCATGTGTGCCGTAATCGTAGCATAGGTAGCAATTGTGTGTTAATCTCCTTTATACCTAAAAAAGCCCTACTATTAGCTAAAACAAAGTTGATCAACTTCAATACACACCCTCACAGCTTTTTGTCCCAATCAAGCAAATTCTTTTAGATTTAGAATTATATATATATATATTCTCCCTGGGACCTCTGCTGGGTTATCTCTTATGAAAGAGACCTCAATGTGGCAGCGTTTAAACTTCCTCAAACCACATTTCCCAGATTTTGACATTTATGGCTCTAGGGAATGGTTATTTATTTATGTATAGCTTAATTCATTTACACATAGATCTTTATATTATATATACTTTTTTGCCTTTTTATTTCTTTTCTGTTTTTGTTGCTATTTATGCATTGTTATTTTTGCATTTTTTGTACATTTTGTATATATTAAGGTATCAATTGTTTCTATTTATATTAGCCTTGTTCATCATTCTTCCAATAAGGATTAGTGCGGAATCGGACATGATTCAGGTCCAATGTTACTTAGAGGCTATATGGATAGTATATGGTGTTATTTGTAGCTTCAGTTCATGACAAGGGATGCAAGTTTGTGTAAATTGCTCACTTAATTTATTTATATATACATATCAAAGTGGCTGTGTACAACTTATCTGCAATCACATGTTTACACCACAGTACAGTATGCTTGTATGGCCGTTTATGGGAATTCTGTACTGGCTCCATATAGATATTAAATCTAAGGTCCATGTAAAAAAGCACACACCCTAATCTATGGAACATGCCATTTATTATTTTTGAATAGCCATTAGCCTTTGTGTAAGAGCCACTAGTTTAAAATTGCACCACTTTATTAAGGCTAAAGTGATGGTAAATCCTAGGATTTACCATTGGAACAAATAATGGGGACTTTTATTCATAAAGTATAAAATACGTTGTGCTGAAAGCTCCTTTATTTGTTCCAAGCGATCGCTGCACTGAGCTGCTAAGGCAGCCCACTGCAGAACGCTATTTGGCTGAGAGGTGACGCTTCCACCTCTTAGCCAATAGCCGTGCGGGATATAGCTGGCTTGGCGCCAAAATAGGCAATATGCTGCGCCAAGACGTATTTCCCGCACGGCTATTGGCTAAAGGGATACTAAAGCCCCATGTTTTCTTTCATAAATCAGATAGAGCCATCTCCTAAGCTTAGATTCCTTGTTTTCAAATAAAGATAGCAAAAGAACAAAGAAAATTTGATAATAGGAGTACATTTAAAAGTTGATTCAAATTGCATGCTTTATATAAATCATAAAAGAAACAATTTGGGTTTAGTATCTCTTTAAAAATCACTAAAAAGGAAATTCAATTCTTAGACTATTGTTTGCTATGTATCATTGAATAAGCTGTTTTTAGAGTATATTGTTTTAAAGGGACACTGTACCCAAAAATGTTCTTTTGTGATTCAGATTGAGCATGACATTTTAAGCAACTTTCTAATTTACTCCTATTATCAAATTTTCTTCATTCTCTTGGTATCTTTATTTGAAATGCAAAAATGTAAGTTTAGATGCCGGCCCATTTTTGGTGAACAACCTGGGTTGTCCTTGCTGATTGGTGGATAAATTCATCCACCAATAAAAAAGTGCTGTCCAGAGTACTGAAACCAAAAAAAAGCTTAGATGCCTTCTTTTTCAAATAATGATAGCAAGAGAACGAAGAAAAATTGATAATAGGAGTAAATTAGAAAGTTGCTTAAAATTGCATGCTCTTTCTGAATTACAAAAGAAAAAATTTGGGTTCAGTGTCCCTTTAAGCAATACAGACTTTGGCAAAAAAATATCTTTCTACTTTGCTTATTCAGTAAAAAGACATCTAATGAGCCGCAGAATAAATACTGGGCCAGAATTAAAGAGACAGTCTAGTCCAAATTAAACTTTCATGATTAAGATAGGGCATGCAATTTTAAACAACTTTCCAATTTACTTTTATTATCAATTTTACTTTGTTCTCTTGTTATTCTTTGTTGAAAGCTAAATCTATGTAGGCGTATGTGCTAATTTCTAAGCCCTTGAAGGCCACTTATCTTATCACATGTTCACAGCTAGACAGTGCTAGTTCATGTGTGCTATATTCGCTATATAACTTATGAGTCAGCACTGATTGGCTAAAATGCAAGTCTGTCAAAAGAATTGAGATGAGAGGGCAGTCTGCAGAGGCCTAGATACTAATCACAGCGGTATAAAGTATATTAACATAACCATGTTGTTTATGCAAAACTGGGGAATGGGTAATAAAGTGATTATCTTTTTAAACAATAAAACATTTCAAGTAGACAGTCCCTTTTAAAAACATGTTTATTTATATAACAAACTTACTTTAAATACATCATATAGTATTTTACAGTTAGAGTTACCGTGTTTTCATTTTTGCAATATACTTTTTTCCATAAAGCTTCATATAAAAGTTATCAATACCTCAGTAATAACGTTTGACATGCCTGAAACCTTCTTCAAATATAGTTGTAAGCAGCATCCATTCAAATCATGATACATATTACGTCTCTTCTCTATCCTTTTCCATAAACTAGCAACAGAGTGATTTTTTCTTTTTGTCATCAGAATTCTGCGTGTGTTGACTTACACATCTATTTTTATCATTCATGCAGTGGAATAAATTTGAAAGAATTTGAAAATGAATGAATTGTGCACGTCAAATTGATGTGCAATACTGCTTAGATTGTTAGTAGTTTTAATGAAATCCAGCTTTACAATTTAAAACTTAAAGCCGAAGTCTTTCATCTCTCATTATGCACTGAAATTTACCCTCTTAGAGAAAGAGGTTAATGGGAAAATTGCATCAATCATATTATATATATATATTTATACACAAGTTGCCATAGACAACATTTTAAATGAAAACAGATCTGTTCCTCGGGCGGATTCATGTCCTTTTTTTTTTGTGCCAGATTAAAGTTTAGTCATGTGGTGCTTTAACATATTTGTGTATATGTCACAGCTGCATTCGATAACAAGATTTCTTTGCCGTTCATGTGGAGAGATTGTGTTAGAACTGTAACCCATCTGTGTTTCTCAGCCACATCCTGTTCATACTTTTTTTTTTACTTGGGATTCATATATCATCTGTTGCCTTAGTATGCACAGAGCACCTTTTCAAAATATTCATTTTGACTTGTAGCACTAGGAGCTATGGTGAAGTTGGAGGGCGTTCAGTATTTGCATATGTCTCAACTTGAAAGTATTTCTTTTTTTTCCCCTTGTAAAATATTCCTAAAAATATATATTTATGCATTCATGTATTTATAGTATCAAAGGTTGATAAAAGACATATATTAAATTAACTTGTGTGTATTAAGGCTATCTTTATTTATTATGGCCAGGTTGCATGTGGATAAGGATAGGTTATAAGAAATTTCGAAAGACTGTGCTGCAGTCTAGGGGCAGTTTTGAAACATAAAGTGTTTTTTTTGGGGGGGGGGGGGGCACAAATAACTAGCATAGCCGCTAGAGACTGAGTGATGAAGGCCTGTGGTAGCTATGCTGGTGTCCCTTGAGTTAAGGTGGGAAGCAGCGGGATGAGTTTTGTAGATGCAATTAGGCAGTCTGGGGTGTGAATAGGCTCCCTGGGGGTGTGGCTTTGAGAGCATGGCAAAACAGAGAAGGGGAAATTTCACCACTAAAGATTGTGGATGTGGGTTCATATGCACCCCATAAAACCACCATTAATTCTACTGCAGAATGCCTTTTGCACTTCCCATATCTCAATCTGAAATATGATTGTTTGTGAACTGCAGTTATTTGCAATGGGATTGCTGATATTTACTGATCCTATAAATAACTGCAAAATATTGAGCTCTATCCTTCATTTGTACGTCAATAATATTATCTTCATTATTTCTCCATGGTAGTGATTCTATTAAGCTCTAAGATATGGTATGCAAAT